>NC_052509.1:2410237-2420237 GCF_014356525.2 Nilaparvata lugens
TTATCTTAAGCCGATAGCTCACGTAGTTCTTTCCCATGCAGCTGTGTGATGCTGGTAGTCTCTCAAATTGTGCCGTTTATACACCTCACCCCAACAAAACAGTAAAAATCGACAATAATCGACAGTAATCTGCTTGCCCTATACCACGGTATATCTACTTACGCTATTGTTTCTCTATGATAATATTCAATCATTCGACCAATTAATTAATCATTCACAGATTATACGCTCTGATCAACCTAGAATTTTTCTTAACTAATGTAATCAACTTTTAAAAAATTTAACAAGTTGAAACGTTTTGAAAATTGTTTCCTTCATCGTATCTCTTCTCTCATCTACAAGAGTTTGAAAGTTTCGCAATACCGTGAGACAGATTTCATATTTTTTCAAGATAACGAAAAATTGAATAGAAGTGGGATGACTCAGTAGCCTTCCTAAGCAGCTCAGCAGATTGAAAACCAATTAGGCTATCTTGAAATTTTATCTTCATCGATCTATCGAAGCTTTTTTAGTTTTGTTAGAAACTGTCTCAACCAGCCCACCCTCATCAACAAGTGAGTCTGTAATCCTCAGACAAACCTAACTGTCGTTGAATTTTTTCTTGAGATAACCAATACACTTCTGTAATTAAGTGTCACGGTTACTGACAAGCTCGAGATTGTCTCGTTTTTTATGCCTTGAAATTCCTTCAGTAAAGTGTTGCCACTTGCAGGAGAGGATAAACTTTTAATCCACTATAACTTTGCTTCTGAAAGTTTCAACTTTCCTGCACTCGGCATTCAGCGATGAATTAATTTTTAAGATGTCCAACTTTTTCGCTTCTTCTCGTACTCTTTTGTGTTCCATCACTTTTCCCTCTTCTTTTTTAAGTGTATACTTTTTGAACGACTGAAAAACGGCGAGAAGCTACAAACTCTCGTAACAAAGTTATAATCAATGACTACACAGGTGTAGACAGCTCTGGTGTAAACTCGGATTTGTTGAACTCGGATTCTGTTGAGTCAACAGTCGAGACTGAAATAAAATATGCAATGGAGTTTGCTAGGGAATTGAGTCGAATGTTTAATTGAATTGGACTCTTTATCTGATGACTCTCGGCTTTTTTCACGCACTCACTGAACAGTAGGCCAACTTGTCAATTTGCACGCGAGAAGTATGCTAAACTTGAATGAAGTTGTTTCTGTCTTTATTCTATAACCATGGTTTAAACGTATTTCAAAGCATTGACCTCAATATTGTTGTTATAAATTGTAGGGTAAAATGACACCTATTTTGTTTTAACCTATTTTGAAATGTAATAAAATTTTTAAAAAAAATCTTTACTAGGCGGAGTTAGGACTTTCAAGTACTCTCCAACACTCATATTCCTCTCATGTTTGACATCTTTGTCTGAACATACTCACCCTTCAGATGTTCATGAGACCAGGCTTCTGCAGTCAAGTGGTGACCTTTCATGGATCACAGGAATTCAGTACAGTTTCAGCTGTTGAAACTAGTAGATCCGTCGTGAATAGGAGCTCAAGTGCAATCCTCTAGTCCCCAAATTTGCATACTCAGCTGGATGATTTGTTTGTTATTTAGGGCATATCGTGTTTGATTAATTCGCGTGCTTCTCTAATTTGCATAGTCCTGGATCATAGGATATTTTGTTCCTAAGTGGTTCCTGTAGATAATGGATAACGGTCGATTGGTCAACAGAATAGAATTACACATGGATATTACTGAGAAATTCTATTAATAAATTTGGATTTTCGTATCCAAATCGAATTATCGATTTCAATAATTTTATTAATTAGAATAGAATTATTGTGATTCAGTGTCGGTTGAATTATGATTGTAATAATAATTATTGAGATATATAGTAGTTGTGCTATTGTAATTAGGATGATTTCGACTTGAACTGAGATGTAGATAAGCCTACAAAGATTATGTTATTTTTCAATAAATAGAAGAGTTTCAAAAACAGAAGACGTTTTGGGCAAATGTCTGGTTTTTATTTCCTGAATATACGGTACATTTATGGAATAGTTATGGGAAAATTACCTATTATAATATAATAGGTTATAAATTTAATAGGTTAATGAATTTAATAGGTTATATTTTATTATATTTATTAGGTTATAATTTAATAGGCTAATAAATTTCGTATTATAAAATCACTGTAGTGAGATCTACGCTATAATGACAGTATTTGATCAAAATTAGTGTTGCTATTCTTGTCAACCATTTGTCAGCGATATCAAAGGGCTTCTCCTTTCTAGCTCCGCAACGTTGCTAGATCGTTTTTTGGCAATAGAGAAATATAATCAACTAACAAAATATTTTATCTCAATCACAAAAATGTTTTATCTAATGATTAGAGACTATAATATTTTTTCGACGAATGAAATATAATCCATTTGTTAAAGAAGAATGAACAGTTAATATTACCAGTACCAGCGTTCCTCTAAAGAAGGCAGTGGTAAGGCAGAGAATCAACAACGCTGTTCTACTATCTTTCTTCACTGTCGTTATAATGTAGACCTCACTATAGTACCCTTTTTAATACTCTTTTTAACCTCCTCATCATGGAAAAGTTCCACAACATTTCTGAAGACAGTGTAAATTGTACCCTTTTTTCTCTGATGTCGCAACCAGTTCCGGTGGAAGAATATAAAAGAGTCCTAGTGCTTCTATTATAATAGAATGTGTATAAATAAATGTGTATGTAATAAGTAATGATTTGTACAATAACAGTATTTGAATAATGGAACAGTGCCAACTAGAATTATTGATTTTATACGTTCTTGTCATCGTATGAGTTCAATTTCAATTTCAATTTATTCATTCTTTGCACATTTTACATAGTTTAAATATACAAAAATACAAAAATAAATAAAGAGTACAAAAGAATGTGTAGCTCGCAAGACTTTCGTCTGTTCGCGAGCATGAGTAAGAGAATATAAAGATTGAGAAACGTGGAAAAGAAAAAATATTTATAAAATAGAATATAATAAATGACTAAGAATAGCCTAATGGTAAAACAAATTGAAATACAGAGTGAAATGAAGAACAGTTTTTTTACAATATAAGAGGGAAAACCTGAGAAAGAGAAGAAGCACAGTGAATGCACAAGTCAACTGGTGATGAGAAGAGGTGAGTGGAGAAACATAAATTTAGAATTTGTTATAAGCTACTGCCTTTGATTACTGAAAACGTCAGGTGATGTTTTGATCCATGATAAGATTTCTTTTCTCTTATAGCAATTTTGATTGTCTGATATGAATCTTGTGGTATAATATTACTAGTTTGTCACATCTGTACGGAAATTGCATTCTACATACTGTTAGATTAGTTTCAGGTAAGTCAGATCTCCTGTAAGTTTGGCGCGTGTTATATGGAGTAATTCGGGTATTGAAAAGATTTTTGTTTTTTAATAAATATGAAATTAAATTTTTCAAGTAGAGCTGTTTGATTGTAAGTATGTTAGATTCCTGAAGAGAATTCTAGTAGGATACAGTCTTGGTTTGCTTAGTGCCATAGAGTTTCATTTGAAGGTTTTTCTAGAATTTTATCCCTTGAAAAGATTAACAATGTTAGTAGCTCTATCTATTCAGGAACATATTTATCTAGTGTTTGGCTTGAACCACGACATATTCAGCAATTGGATGAAACGTAAGCATAGTATAGATATAGATTTAGTTGAGTGAAAAAGACTAAGATATTGTCAAAAAACCATGATTTATTGAAATTAGAATTATAATTTCAATAAATCAGTGGTTTTTTGACAATATCTTAGTCTTTTTCATTCAATATGAATAATTACCACAATATCAACTTCTCAACTACACAAAAAAAAAAAATATATATATATATAGATTTAGCATGATATAAATAGCTGAGGCTTGAGGAGATACATTGAGAATCACAGTAACTGACAGTATTGTCTGATTGTGAAGTATAGGTGTTATCTACACAGAATGCTGACAGTTTGAAATGAATCTTGCTGGAGGTTTTTCGGATTGGGATTGTTGAAGGTGACGGGATTGTGACATGGGGGGCCCTTAATAAAGGTGACGTGCGTTGGAGGCAGACATGATAGATACTGTCATTTTCAACTCTTCAAACTTCCTTTGCAGAAGATATTGGGACCGAAATCTGACGTCTAGTTTCAGCTTACATGTTATCTGGTGTTATGTGGCTGCTGTCAAGATGTGGGAGTGATGTGGAGAAGTGTCATGGTTTGCATAGGTGGATTGCATACGTCGAGGGAGACGAATAATTTGTATTGATACATTTCATGAATGATATGGATGGGTTTTGATCAATATTCGAAATGGATGATGAATGATATAGGCCTAGATCATTCCATTGAATATTCCAATTTATAGATTGAAATGCGAATACTGTGAGAACGAATTCCACAGATCTGAAAATGAAATTTCGGAATACAATGATCAAAGAGATTTATTCTATAATAATAATAAAATGTGGGATTATTATTTGAATACTTACAGTTCTATTTATAGATAATTTTGAGAACTATTTTCGAAATCCAGTTTCAGTATCAAGTGCAGTTTTATTTGAGTTTTTACAACATCAAATCATTGATTGGATAAAATCTTGAAAATATACATCCAAGGAAATTCCACCAACATAATTTGAGAGAGTTTGGGTTTCATTTTTTCAAAAATAAAATTCTCGATTCGAATTCATTATTAAAAAGTATTATCAATTCAATGGAATAAGAAGATACAGTTTTCATAAAATATTTATTAAAACTAATTGAAAATGATATCAAGTCCAGTTTCCAGTAACTATCAGAAGTAGTCATGTATTCAGTACGGTATAAAATTGGAGAAAAGTCGTGTATGTCTCTCAGTTGCCGTTGCCATTCAACGATAGTCTGTCTACTAGCTTTGGCTGCCATCTACCGACTGAGTGTCGTATTAGACTGTCAACCAATCAGGATTGAGTGGAAGGAGCCTTGTTGTGTGACTGTTCATAGGCGTGGCTTCAATTTGAACGCTTCTTGTGATTGGTCTGTCGTCTTCACTCTCCGCTACCATTTTGTTTCATTATCTATCCACATCTTCTGTAGTTCTATAATAATATCATTGAATTCCTAATTCGAAATGTTTTTCCTTTCTCCCTTTATATTCTCTTCATTGATTCAAAATTCGATTCTTAGATGAATAATATAATCATAGAATGAATTATATATGACATATATGTGTTTTTATTAATTATGGAACGGTTCTACAATAATTATGTCGAATTTTTATCCATAGAATGGTTTTTCACCATCCATACGAATCTTCTGTGTTTCAAATCTCCCTTATAAAAATTAAATCTAAAATCATTGACTGTAGATTATTGATACAACATGACACACATCAGTAGAAAAAAATAATTCAGTTGCTCTCATTGCAATGAATTGTTTTTGCAATGCTATTTTTCATAAAGGGGCTTTATTATCAACTCATCGAGAATATCAATAAATAAAATATTAGTTATGAACAGTGAGGAAAATTTCTTGTGAGACTTCACATACGCACTATAAATAAGTGAACGTCCATTGAAATGAATAATTTAATATAGGAACCAAAGCATAAGTAGATATCCCATGGTATGGATAGGGCGTTTATGTCGCAAATTTTACTGTAACTCAAGCCGATAGTCCACGTAGTTCTTTTCCGTGAAGCTGTGTGACGCTGGTTGCCTCTCGTATTGTACCGTTCATACACTCTCACCCGACCAAAACAGTAAAAATCGACAGTAATCGGCTTGAGTAAACAGTAAAAGTTGCGACATAAACGCTCTATACCATGGGATTTCTATTTACGCTATTGTTTCTCTATGATTCTTGTGTTGCTACCTTATTGTCAAGAGAGTTTAGTTTACCTATAGAAAATGCTAGTTATCAGTTTGAGAAAATTGTTTGTAACACTCCAAACACCGTTCAACCCACATTCTTCGTACAATATTGCGTTCTACCTTATGTTGCAGCAGCACGCGAAAACCGACAGAATAAATTTATTGTATGGATCGTCGATCAGATATAAATTAGAAGCCACCCAGAATTTTCCACACGTGTTTTTCCCGCAGCTTTTCGCCGCAAAACAAAACATGTGAAGGTTTTCTCATGATGTAAAGTTTGCTCAAAGCATTGGCACGAAGCCCTCCCAGACCGAAAAGAAACCCTCCTTTTACACACATGAAACATGAGCGTCGAAAGATAATTGAACGCATGAAAGTTTGCCAGCAACACACTCACAAACATGCGCCGCACGAACATCACGGAAAACCCTGGGGCTTTTTTCGGTAGCGTTTTTCCGGACCCTAAGTGGAATTTTCCGGGTACACACACTTCTTTGCAATCGGATACATGTGGGGAAATTGCTTTCCCATACGGCATTCCTCAAGCGCACTGCTACTAGTCCTGTGAAGTGAAGCTCCGTCAATTTTATGCAATATTTGTAGCGTTTTCATATTTCCCTGTGCTTTTCCGGATCTCTAGGCAGCTTCATGCATGAATTAAATTATGATAGAGGAATAATTTTAGGGCATGAATTAAATTATGATAGAGGAGTAATTTTAGGATATGAATTTCAATATCTCTATCAACGTTGCACTAATAAAATATCACCAAAATGTAATATTTGATAATTTGAGACTACATACTAGACTGTACTACTCAATAAATGTATAGAAATTGTTATTATAATATAAAAAATTCATTGTGAATGAACCGAACCTCCATGGATTGTTCCAATGTGCATTAATAATGTTTGCTCCGTGAAAGTAGCCGTGAAAGTTAGTTCAGTCCTACTTTATAAATCGTATGTGTAGTGCAGTCTGTATAGTTAGTGGCCTATAGTCAGTAAAGTCTGTGTAGAAGTATAGTCTTCATAATCTGTATTATCTGATTAATGCGTGGTCCCATAACATACATATTTAATAGTTGCATACAGTGTCCGAATTGTATGAGTTCCTCCACACTGAAAAATTGCCTTAAGCTGAATGTATCCAACTGCATTTTTGTAGCAGAAGGCTCTTGAACTGAAACAGAAACAGGAACAGTTGAAATGAATATTATATAGATGAATGTTGTCGTTAATATATAGATGAACGTTGAATGTGAATATATGTGTTATATAGATGAACGTTATAAATACAGTTGAATATATCTGCAGTCATTCGCCATATTGTATTGTATACAAAGTAGAGTTCAAGATAGGAATTGATGTTGGTTTCCATGACGGAACACTTGATAATAGCTCTGTTCGAGTAAAGACACTTTGAAACAAAGGCCCGGTTGCACTAAAGTCTGTTAAATTTTAAACATGATTAATTTCATGAGAACCAATCAGAGAAGACTTTTTTGAAAAGACGGCTTCTCTGATCGGTTCTCGTAGAATTAATCAGGATTACAATTTAACCGGCTTTTGTGCAACCGGCACAAAGTGTGTTAACATCAACAGAGTTTATTGTGGAGTTGATCTATACATGTTGTCATGGAGGAAATATACGACTTCATATGTAGGCCTACGTGAAATAGATTGGATATGTTAAGGTGCGTACAGATATACGCGCCGCGAACATGAGCAATTCACTTTTAATCAGCTGATGCCAAGCTTTTTATATCTGTATCTTACCGTTTCTGTAAAAATACAGATATAGTCAAGAAAGTGAAATTCTCATGTTCGCGGCGCGTATATCTGTATGCACCTTAACATATCCAATCTATTTCCCGTATGTAGGCCTACATATGGATCATTTATTTCCTCCATGACAACATGTATAGATCAACTCAACAATAGACTCTGTTGATGTAACACACTTGTGCCGGTTGCATAAAAGACGGTAAAATTTTAATCCTGACTAATTCTACGAGAACCAATCAGAGAAGCTGTCTTTCTAAAAAGGCCTTCTCTGATTGGTTCTCATGAAATTAATCATGTTTAAAACTTAACAGACTAAATCTGTACGCACCATTATCTATCTTCATGGTTTGTGTCGGATATCGTAGACATGTTCAATTTTTATTCGATTTAATATTTTAACATATTATTTTTTCATTATTCAGTATTAGCAGATGACCCTTGCTCAGAAAGCGTCTAATTAGAAACTTGACGAACTATAAACTTGACCTACTGTAATCTTGAAAGAGTTAAGGTGCGTACAGATTTACGCGCCGCGAACTTGAGCAATTCACTTTTAATCAGCTGATGCCAAGCTTTTTATATCTGTATCTTACCGTTTCTGTAAAAATACATATATAGTCAGCTGATTAAAAGTGAATTTCTCATGTTCGCGGAGCGTATATCTGTGCGCACCTTTAGAATATCCATTCTTGGTAAATTAAGAGTCTATTCGCGAACTTGAGCAATTCACTTTTAATCAGCTGATGCCAAGCTTTTTATATCTGTATCTTACCGTTTCTGTAAAAATACATAAATAGTCAGCTGATTAAAAGTGAATTTCTCATGTTCGCGGAGCGTATATCTGTGCGCACCTTTAGAATATCCATTCTTGGTAAATTAAGAGTCTATTTGCAGAATTTCAAGTTGATCAGTGGAGTAGTTCAGACGTGATGATGCGTCAAACATAATTTTCCTATCCCTACTGCTGTAATCCGGTTCCTTCCTTTATTATATTATAGATCCAACAACTTTCAGAAAAGTACCACAGGCTTAAGCCCAAAACGGTTTCATTTTTAATTTATACAACAGTCAAAATTTAAGTGAGAAAATGTTCAAGTGAATTCGGAACGTAGAAAAGTACCACAGGCTTAACCCCAAAACGGTTTCATTTTTAATTCTACAACAGTCCAAATTTAAGTTTAAAACATTTTCAAGTTAATTCGGAACGCAATTCATGACCTGTATCCACCAGTCTTTGTGTACCATGTACGAAAGCTGGAGCCTTTGGGAGTAGAGTAGGCTACACGTTGTACTTCGGTGTTTCGATCATTATTAATTATGTGGACCATGAGCTGTTATCATTGGAACCGCTTGTGACAGGTGAAAGCCCCTAGGAGGTGTCCAACTCACCTAGAATCGAATTGCAATGTGGATAGATGATTGGGAAGGACTGCAGTAGTTTAGGAGATCATATAACAGATTGGGAGCTTGCTATGACATTATTTGGGAATATGGTTTGAGTAATAGAGCTTGAAGAGTTTTGGAGATGAAATACTCTATACAGATGGTAGAATAACGAATTAGTTTTTTGCTAATGTGTCCAAATGGAAGTGCAAAGACAGAGTACCCTGGAAAATAACCTTTGATTTAATTATTGACTGAATCAATGGGTCTTCCCTTCATGAACAGTATTTTATTTTATTCAACAGAGACAATAACATATAATTCATAAGATGATTGGAAATGAAAAATTTGTTTGAAATTTGAAAAAAATACATTCTTATCGATTCAAATTAATATGGAATAGCTCATCAGTCTCTAACTATAGGTGCTTTGAAAATCATTGAAAAAAGATTGTGGAAGGGATAGGAGTGGAAATAGAATGTTCAAATGGAATTATGATTATAATTATAATGATTATAATAGAATTATAATTAAAATTATTGAAAAGATGATAGAAGGGATAGGAGTAGAAAATAATAGAAATATAATAGAAACATAGATAATGAAAGTCATCATCTGATAAACATTGGTTAACTATCCTTGCCTTGTCATCAGACAAAGCAGATAGCTCTATCCTTTCTCAATTCCGCAAGGTTGCCAGATTGCTTTTAGACTATGTAGAAATATTATGGACTACCAAAATATCTCATCTCAGTTATGTGAATTCATCAGTGAACTATGGATTAATATATTTGTTGACGTATTATATTGTATATCTAGATAGATCATTTAACTATAATCTTCTGTAATTGAATAAAGAGAAGAATTGGCTTATACGCGTACGGAATAGGAAATGTAGAAATATGATGGACTACCATAATATCTCATCTCAGTTATCCTATTATATGAAGTGAGCAATTTCTGTATTTATA
>NC_052509.1:2430237-2442143 GCF_014356525.2 Nilaparvata lugens
TCTTATTTTCTTCCCATTCAATGCTCTTTGATGTATTTATTCAATTTACTACTTCCATCCGTATCTCATTATCAATTTCTCGATTTTTCCTCATAACTATCGCGTTTTGTATCTCTCAGGCCCGGTTGCACTTAAGCCGGTTAAATTTTAACCGTGATTTATTTCACAAGAACCAATCAGAGAAGGCCTTTTTGATAAGAAGGCTTCTCTGATTGGTTCTCGTCGAATTATTCACGAATAAAATTTAACCGGCTTTTGTGCAATCGGTGCTATTTCTTCTGATTATTTCTAATTCCCACTCACTATCCAACTCTTCCTTCTCTACTTTTCATCATATGCTCTCCCTCAATCACACAGTGTCTTGTTTACTCTCATGTAATTTTTTCTTCATCTCTTCCTCTCAGTGTTTCACTTTCTCCCCTTCCTTAATCTTAATATTTTCATAATGCATTCTATCACAATTTTGTCTCACTACTTCCTTCATTACCCTACATCTTCCGTCATATTTTTCGATCCATCACAATTTTGTCTCTAAATTCCTGTTCATTTCATCATTACTCTCCCCTTATCATTCACTGTTTCCATACTCCTTCCTATTCCTCATCTGACTCTATATAAATCTTTGTATCCAATTCATATATTTCTAACTCTTATAATATCATCTTCTTTTTCACAACTATTTTCATTAACCTCCTCTATCTCGTAGAACCACAGACAAGCAACTTGTAATCTATGTATCTATGGTGGAACGCACTTTGTCATCCTTTTTCTTTTATTTCCACACACGTCTCACACTCTTCTTCTTTTACTCACACTCTATATATTCATTTTCCTTTGATCTTGAGCAGTTTCTAGTGATTAGAATATTACATTATTAGGAAGATTATTAGGTACTATGGAACAAAGTGAGCAACGATGTAGCTCTCAAACAAGAATGAGGAACGAACAAACGTACATGCGGTTAGTAGGTAATGAGTTAAGAGTTATAACTTTGGTATGGTAACGAAGTTGTGAGAAGCAGACTTTGTGTAATGAGTAATTGGTGGAATGAAGTGTAAGTGAGAGGGAGGATGTTAAATGTGGGAAACAAACGGGAAGAATGTAGGTGGAAGTGTGAGGAAGAAAGAGGGAAGAAGGTAGGTAGAAAGAAAGGAAAGAAAAATGAGTAATTGGTGGAATGAGGTGTAAGTGAGAGGGAGGATGTTAAATGTGGGAAACAAACGGGAAGAATGAAGGTGGAAGTGAGAGAAGAAAAGAGGGAGGGAGGTTTAGGAAGGTATGAAGGAAGGAAAGAAAAGGAAGAATATAGGTGGAAGTGAGAGGAAGAAAGAGATAGGAGAAGGAAAGGAAGAGGAAGTAGAAGTGAAGAATGGGATTAAAAAGAAAAAGAAGTTAAACGGGAAATTAGATAACATTTTAAGCAAGTAGAGGACTGGAAGAACAAAACACACTGGAAAGAAACATTATTTGAAGTAACTCTGTTACATGAAAATAAAAAAATATAGCTGAGTTGGTGAAACGATTATTCGTTGATCGATTGATGTAAAAAATTGAGAGTGAAGAACGAAAAAATGTGACAGAAACAAATGTGTGGTGGGTGAAAAATATGGTTTAAAGAACCATTGATACAAACGGAGAAAGATAACGTTAGAGTTGAAAGATGTTGAATTGTGTGATTTTCGGGAAAAAGTTGGAGGATCTAGCGGTGGAAAAATTTTGGAGATATTGGGAGATAAGGGAGGGGTAATTGAGTTGGAATGATGAATTTTCATAAAACAAGAAGGATAGCCCACGTTGAATGCAAAAAATATAAATACAGGAATGAGAGAGAATTTTAATAATTCTGTTTTATTGATAGTTGAATATATATTATGCACTTGAAGGAAAATATCTAATCGTATTCTGTTCCAATACCTACCAGCAAGGATGTGTTCAACCCCTCCTGATTTGCATCTGCAATACTCTAGCAAAGAAGAAAATGCAAATTTCGATGTAGAACAAATTTTAGAAATTTCTCATTTTTAGGGTTACTGAGCAGCATTTCATTGGACTGAAAAAAATCCTAGGTGATCTCTATCGTAAATATGAGGATAATACATCATCAAATCAAATGTTAATGTATGACGTGGAAAAATTAATGAGATAATACACCACGCGGAACAGTAACGTCGTGAAGGGTATTGGTAAAAAATCTGCAGGAGTGTTCATATCTCAACAACTGATTGTCAATCATACCAGGCACTAAAACCTGTGAAATATCATTCGCTACAAGAGTTGGCACAAATGCTAGACACGAAATGGACAATATTCGTCCTTGAAAAACTAATATTTTGTTGGTTCAAAATCAACTATCACTCAAACCAAGTCACACATAATACAAACTGTTTAGAATTTAGATAATTGGTCTTATATCAGCTGATCTATCAGCTGATAGCCTAGTTGCAGTGATAGTTGTTTTAATTTTTCTGCTCAAAATTTTCAAGTTTATTTCAATATTATTGAAACTTTCGGATTGTTTAGTGTTATTTCCGGCTCTTATCAACCCTTCGAAATTCAAAATTCATCAGTCATATCTCGAATACGTATTCTCTGAGTGTTAATCTTTGGTGAAAACAGAAATTTTAAACTTAACCTCACTTTGGACTATTTATGTGCCAAAATCAAGGAATTGAAGAAGTTTTTGGCAATTGCCTGTTTCTTTTTCCAAATATCGTGTTTGTGACTGTTCTAATAAATAAATAAATAAATAAAATATTCTACACGTGTTGGTCCTAGTTTGGGATTGGGATTATATTAATTTGAACCTGACAAACTCCATTATTTATGTATGTATTTTAATTTTAGTTAAGTGCAGTAGCATATATTTATTTTTTGTAAAGCTTTTTTGTATTTTTCTTGGAAAATAAAAAAAATCATATTAAAATTCAATTCAATTTCAAATTCGAATGCAATCAAGTGCTTTTGATCTGGAACGTCGACCTTACTATAGAAGTAAAGTTATGTAGTTAAAGTGATCAGAAGATTGTATAGAAGATAATATGTGAGAAAGGTGGAACAGTAGTGATGAAAAGTGATAGATGTATAAGTATTGACAATAGAAGAAAAGGACAAGAGAACAGGAAAGGAATGAGACAAGACAAGTAATTCAGAACAATAGAAATAGAAGTGTGATGATAAGAAAAAGGGAGGAAAGCAGAGTTTGGGGGAGTAGATAAGTACTGAGAATAGGAATTGGAGAAGTCGGCAAGAATCAAATTTTGTAAATCCTACAGTAAGATTTTTCATTTATTAATTCGAGGATACAATTATAAATCATATGAATAACAGGTTTTTGGCCCAAAACTATTCTTCTCCCAAATTTTGATAATGAATAACGTGTCCAAAAAATAGGTTATGTTTTTAGTGTGAAAAATTCTAGTTCAGTTTTCGTCCAAAATTATATATGAGCTAGAAATTTTGAATTCAGAAGGATCAAAACACCAAATATTACACTCGAACTGACATAATTCTTTTCGAATAACATCTACGCCATTTCACCAATGACGATAGTTGAAAGTTACTTCCACTATACCAATTCGATATCATCTAAATAATCAAATAAGAAAGTTACCAAGGGATGCCAAAAACATGCCAGCATTTTTCTCGGGCCACTCCGGTGTTTCCTTCGGATGGACACGTTATGTCGTCGGCTCTGACTGCCTAATAACAGTTGTTATGTTATGTCAGAGACTTTGAAATTGATCAGGAGCGACCTGAAAACTCTGTCACCAGACCTGAGTCAGCCAGGTTACTAGAAATTATCACTTTATTGAAGGCTTGAGTTGATTATACTAGTATTACAGTATAGATTAAATTCAAAACAGAAAAATATATCCATAAATGCACATGTCATAATGGAATGAAGTGTCAGTAATCCGATGTATCGTATACCTACCGCCAGATAACAGAATCATGTTCGTATTCCCAACTCAATTTTCAGGATTTCATTTCAAAATATTGGAATACCATTTCAACTGTGTAGGGATCAACAACAAAATGCTTGGTTGACGTATTCTCCAATGTGTCTCGCTGTAGTAATAATGGGAAATATTCCAGAGAGCAACAGGTTGAAGGTAGCAGAAATTCTCCTGGAATATTTGAGAAAAGTTTTCTCTCAAAGTTGGTTATTTTGTCATTGAACTGATCAAGCACTCACATTTTCGTTTATGCGTAAACTTCCGCAGACGACGACGATAAGCATTGTTGACATTCATATTATCCAAATTTCAAGTGTGCTAAAACAGCTGATCAAATAACGTTTCATTATTTTTGATTATTATTCAAGAATCAAAACATTTCTAATAATATCAACATATTGCCATTTGAAAGTAGAAAAAAGTATAAACTTAACATCCCCCATCAAAACAGAACTGAACATAATATTTAAGGTTATTTAGACAAATTGAAATCTACCTAATCTGAGATCCTCACCCTATCATGGTCGACGACGACATATTTACGCACAAACGAAAACCCAGCTTTATAGGTAGCTCATATCTCCTTATGAACACACATTCCCTCACCTTCTCACCATGTCCACTTCCATGTCCACTCACCATGTCACCTTCCCATTGAACGTTTCACATGTTTTCTATATTTTCTCAATCTTATTTCTCACCTGTCTTTCTACATTACTCACTTTTTCTTCTTCAATTATTATTCGTTTTCCTTGATTTTCCAAGTCTCTCTCACTTGTGTGGTTGTGTGGTAGAGAGGACCAGGAGTCCTAACACCGCCCTAATAAAGACAATTAATCAATCAATCTCCCTAAAGTACCAAGCCACATGAAGCGTTTTTTTCAGGCGTTCTTGCACTCTCGGCGGACAAATCAGCAGAGCAAGAAGCTCTCTGGTCGGCTGATTATCAGATGATTCCCGAAGGTTAACCCAATCAGATTGGCTGATTATCAGCTGATTCCCGAAAGAAAACATAAAAAATAGTCATCTGTATTTTTTCCGTTAGGGCTACTCTTGAATATAAATCTAAGTAGGCCTACCCTTTTTGAAATTGTTTACTCATAATATGTTTCGGCTATATGTTGCTATTATCAAGTTGTGAGTAAGCAATTTCAAAAATGGTACTTAGATTTCTATTTTTATTCATGATCAGATGATATTCAGCCAATCGTAGATCTTCCTGCCCTGCCGACTCTTCCGCTGCCATAGTGTGGTCCACGTTATAATCGCAGTGAATAAAGATAGAAGAATAGCGATGTCGATTCTCTGCATTAACTAATTATATTTCTACACTGTCAAAAACATAATTTTCATCGTTGTGGACCTAGAAAAGGATAGTACCACCGTCTTTGTCGAATAATAGACAATGATAGCAAAACCAAAGTTGATCAATTACTGTCATTATAACGTGGACCTCACTAGAGGAAAAAAGGCAACAGCGAGAGACAAGAGATAAGAGGAGGAAAGGGTACGATGATGAAGAGAGAGATAGAGAGAAATCCAAAATAAGTAGAAAAATGGAACAAAAGAAAAGAGAGAAAGGAATTGGGGGAGAGTGGAGTTAGAGAAACAAGAAGCAGGATAAGAAGTGAGATGAATTAGAAAGCTGAACGATAAATTGAAAATGAGGAAGAGAGAGGGTAAATGATAAATTGCAAGGGAATCTAGGGAAAACTAGTAATGTGGCGAATAGGCGATTAGACAATAAATAGGATGAAGCGAGAAAACGATTGTCACTAAGAACAAGAAGAGAGAAAAGGACAATAAAATGGAACAATAAAAATGTGAAGAAAATGAAATTACTGTTACATGAGTTTTTCTCGTACTGTTACGATATTATATACAGTGCTCGGTTTTTTCTTGGCGTACTACTCTCTTTTTCCGCTTTCTTAACTTGTCTACAAGTTTCACCGCATTAAATCATGTTTTTTCACCATTGCTCCAGTCCCTAATCTTCCACAAGATCGTCTTCTCCACAATTGTCACAATACTACTGTCTTTGTCGAATAATAGACAAGGATAGCAAAACCAAAGTTGATCAAATACTATCATTATAACGTGAACCTCACCATAGTGCAAAACGCCTGAAAAAATGCTTCATGTGTCCTGGCCCCAAATATCCATCTTTTCTACTTTCTCCTTTGATGGAAATTCCATACTTTATTACTGTAGGCCTACATATCCACCCTCGTTTCAAAAGATGAAGATACCACATTTCCATATTCTCTCAAAACTCTGCAAACTTACACGACATTTGAACTGGAGTAATTCCCATAACACATTATCAGTCACATTGAGTTCCCATTTGTGACGTTGGTAAAAACCCTATCTGAGATGACTAACTCCCAGCAAACAATGCATTAGCGGTAACAAGGAATTAGGCATGCTTCCACCTACCATCTTCACTGCAAATCCAAATGAAGGTTCTCGGATGGGATTGTCTGGGGATTAAACAAGACTGAGTACTCCTTATATATCTGTATTCACATGGATATATGGAATATATATATGCTGTAACTTTAGTGCAATGCTAAGGGGAGAGACTAACGCTAGAGAGCACACATTTACGACAATGTCAACGACTTTACCAAGTGGGTATAGATTTTAATCACATTTACTCGCTGACTGCTATTACGTGTTCTCTGTTAATGTCTTTCCGTTCCTCTTTCCGCTATTTAGTTTCCTCTTTCAACCATTTTCCATCCATTCCTTAATCTTCATCTTCATTTGAGTTCCTGTCCTCATCTGTTGACCTTATTTCTATTGCTCTTTCTTTTCTCTCTCCATTCTCTATTCAATCATCTTTTTCCATCTTATTTTCTTCCCATTCAATCATCTTTTCCCATCTTATTTTCTTCCCATTCAATCATCTTTTCCCATCTTATTTTCTTCCCATTCAATCATCTTATTTTCTTCCCATTCAATCATCTTTTTCCATCTTATTTTCTTCCCATTCAATCATCTTTTTCCATCTTATTTTCTCCCCATTCAATCATCTTTTCCCATCTTATTTTCTTCCCATTCAATCATCTTATTTTCTTCCCATTCAATCATATTTTTCCATCTTATTTTCTTCCCATTCAATCATCTTTTTCCATCTTATTTTCTCCCCATTCAATCATCTTTTTCCATCTTATTTACTTCCCATTCAATCATCTTTTTCCATCTTATATTCTTCCCATTCAATCATCTTTTTCCATCTTATTTTCTTCCCATTCAATCATCTTTTTCCATCCTATTTTCTTCCCATTCAATAATCTTTTTCCATCTTATTTTCTTCCCATTCAATCATCTTTTTCCATCTTATTTTCTTCCCATTCAATCATCTTTTTCCATCTTATTTTCTTCCCATTCAATAATCTTTTTCCATCTTATTTTCTTCCCATCCAATAATCTTTTTCCATCTTATTTTCTTCCCATTCAATCATCTTTTTCCATCTTATTTTCTTCCCATTCAATCATCTTTTTCCATCTTATTTTCTTCTCATTCAATCATCTTTTTCCATCTTATCTTCTTCCCATTCAATAATCTTTTTCCATCTTATTTTCTTCCCATTCAATAATCTTTTTCCATCTTATTTTCTTCCCATTCAATCATCTTTTTCCATCTTATTTTCTTCCCATTCAATCATCTTTTTCCATCTTATTTTCTTCCCATTCAATAATCTTTTTCTATCTTATTTTCTTCCCATTCAATAATCTTTTTCCATCTTATTTTCTTCCCAATCAATAATCTTTTTCCATCTTAGTTTCTTCCCATCAATCATCTTTTTCCATCTTATTTTGTTCCCATTCAATCATCTTTTTCCATCTTATTTTCTTCCCATTCATAATCTTTTTCCATCTTATTTTCTTCCCATTCAATAATCTTTTTCCATCTTATTTTCTTCCCATCAATCATCTTTTTCCATCTTATTTTCTTCCCATTCAATCATCTTTTTCCATCTTATTTTCTTCCCATTCAATAATCTTTTTCCATCTTATTTTCTTCCCATTCAATAATCTTTTTCCATCTTATTTTCTTCCCATTCAATAATCTTTTTCCATCTTATTTTCTTCCCATTCAATCATCTTTTTCCATCTTATTTTCTTCCCATTCAATAATCTTTTTCCATCTTATTTTCTTCCCATTCAATAATCTTTTTCCATCTTATTTTCTTCCCATTCAATAATCTTTTCCATCTTATTTTCTTCCCATTCAATCATCTTTTTCCATCTTATTTTCTTCCCATTCAATCATCTTTCTCCATCTTATTTTCTTCCCATTCAATAATCTTTTTCCATCTTATTTTCTTCCCATTCAATCATCTTTTTCCATCTTATTTTCTTCCCATTCAATCATCTTTTTCCATCTTATTTTCTTCCCATTCAATAATCTTTTTCCATCTTATTTCCTTCCCATTCAATAATCTTTTTCCATCTTATTTTCTTCCCATTCAATAATCTTTTTCCATCTTATTTTATTCCCATTCAATCATTTTTTTCCATCTTATTTTCTTCCCATTCAATCATCTTTTTCCATCTTATTTTCTTCCCATTCAATAATCTTTTTCCATCTTATTCCTTCCCATTCAATAATCTTTTTCCATCTTATTTTCTTCCCATTCAATAATCTTTTTCCATCTTATTTTATTCCCATTCAATCATTTTTTTCCATCTTATTTTCTTCCCATTCAATGCTCTTTGATTTATTTATTCAATTTACTTCTTCCATCCGTATCTCATTATCAATTTCTCGATTTTTCCTCATAACTATTGCGTTTTGTATCTCTCAGGCCCGGTTGCACATAAGACGGTTAAATTTTAACCGTGATTCATTTCACAAGAACCAATCAGAGAAGGCCTTTTTGATGAGACGGCTTCTCTTATTGGTTCTCGTCGAATTATTCACGAATAAAATTTAACCGGCTTTTGTGCAATCGGTGCTATTTCTTCTGATTATTTCTAATTCCCACTCACTATGCAACTCTTCCTTCTCTACTTTTCATCATATTCTCTCCCTCAATCACACAGTGTCTTGTTTACTCTCATGTAATTTTTTCTTCTCTCTTCCTCTCAATGTTTCACTTTTCCCCCTTTACCTAATCTCAATTTTTTCATAATGCATTCTATCACAATTTTATCTCACTACTTTCTTCATTAGCCTTCATCTTCCGTCATAATTTTGGATCCATCACATTTCTCTCTCCCTCTTTCTCTCTCTCTCTCTCTCTCTACAATTCCTCTTCATTCCCATATTACAGTCACCTCATTCACTATCCCCCTAATCCTTTCTGATCCCTATTTGAGTGTACCTTAGTGAGTATTTACCTTTGTATAATATCTTTGTATCCAATTTATATATTTTCCTACAGTTACCTTGAAAAGTGGCCATTGCTGCACTGATTACAGAACGCAAAGAATCACTTTTCCGCTCTAGTGCGGGAAAAATTTTTCTGCACTCCAGATTTGCAACATGGCAACGCAAAATACTTAGTAGGTTATATGGAGCAACAGTGCAGCAAAATCAAAATGAAGTTGGTAACAGTGACTGGGCTGCTATAGTGAGCAGAGGTGCAACGAAGCACAACGAGCACCTTATTACTATTATATATTATAACCAACGACAACGAGGACTTTAGGATTTAGGTTTTTATCAATAATAGAATTACACAGAAAAACATTTGATGGATTTCAGGCAATTTTACCCATAATTACCCACTTTTCATATTCAATGGTAACTGTAGGAAAAACTTAATGTGAAATACGTGCGCAAAGTTCCTCTGCTGCACTCAAGAAACCATTCCGCCCTCGCCTACGGCTCGGGCGTAAACGTTTCTTTCGGTGCAGCAAACTGTCACTTTGCGCACTAGTTGCACAAATAACTATTCCAAGTCTTTATCTTCTTTCTAGTTTTTTTATTATCTTCCTCTACTTTGTAGAATATGTGAAGGTCTACTACAAAAGGGCTAAAATATTCATCCCGTTCTACCTAAGGGTTCTATTACAGATTTAATATACTTTAGATTATTATTATTTCAACTCATTCATCACTTAATTGAAATGTGCCGTTACAAACCACAGACAAGCAAAAAGCTTGTCATCTACATAGTCGTTTCTATAATAGATAGCACTTTGTCATCCTCCTCCTTTTATTCCCACACACGTCTCACACTCTTCTTCTTCTACTCATACACTATATCCTCATTTTCCTCTGATCCTAAGCAGTTTCTAGTGATTGGAAAATTACATTAGAAAGATTATTAGGTACTATGGAACAAAGTGAGCAACGATGTAGCTCTCAAACAAGAATGAGGAACGAACAAACGTACATGCGGTTAGTAGGTAATGAGTTATGAGTTAAGAGTTATAACTTTGGTATGGTAACGAAGTTCTGAGAAGTAGACTTTGTGTAATGAGTAATTGGTGGAATGAAGTGTAAGTGAGAGGGAGGATGTTAAATGTGAGAAACAAACGGGAAGAATGAAGGTGGAAGTGAGAGGAAGAAAGAGGATGGAAAAGAGGAAGAAAGAGGGAGGGAGGTAGGAAGAAAGGAAAGAAAAATGAGTAATTGGTGGAATGAGGTGTAAGTGAGAGGGAGGATGTTAGATGTGAGGAACAAACGGGGAGAATTAAAATGGAAGTGAGAGGAGAAAAGAGGGAGGGAGGGAGGTTTAGGAAGGAATGAAGGAAGGAAAGAAAAGGAAGAATATAGGTGGAAGTGAGAGGAAGAAAGAGATAGAAGAAGGAAAGAAAGAGGAAGTAGAAGTGAAGAATGGGATTAAAAAAAAAGGAGTTAAACGGGAAATAAGATAACATTTTAAGCAAGTAGAGGACTGGAAGAACAAGACACACTAGAAAGAAACATTATTTGAAGAAACTATGAGAGAACAGTGAGAAAACTCTGTTACATGAAAATAAAAAAAAATTTTGCTGAGTTGGTGAAACGATTATCGGTTGATCGATGGATGTACAAAAATTGAGAGTGAAGACTGGGGTAGAATGTTGGGTCAAAAACAAATGTGTTGCGTGTAAAAAAATATGGTGAAAGAAAGATACCACCGGAAAAAGATAACGGTGAAGTTGAAATAGTTATGTTGAATAGTGGGATACTCGGAAAAAAGTTGGAGGATCTAGCGGTGGAAAAATTATGGAGATAAGGGAGTGGTAATTGAGTTAGAATGATGGATTTTCATAAAACAAGAAGGATAGCCTACGTTGAATCCAAAAAATAGAAATACAGGAATGAGAGAGAATTTTAATAATTCTGTTTTATTGATAGTTGAATATATATTATGCACTTGAAGGAAAATATCTAATCGTATTCTGTTCCAATACCTACCAGCAAGGATTTGTTCAACCCCTCCTGATTTGCATCTGCAATACTCTAGCAAAGAAGAAAATGCAAATTTCGATGTAGAACAAATTTTAGAAATTTCTCATTTTCAGGGTTACTGAGCAGCATTTCATTGGACTGAAAAAAATCCTAGGTGTTCTCTATCGTAAATATGAGGATAATACATTATCAAATCAAATGTTAATGTATGACGTGAAAAAATTAATGAGATAATACACCACGCGGAACAGTAACGTCGTGAAGGGTATTGGTAAAAAATCTGCAGGAGTGTTCATATCTCAACAACTGATTGTCAATCATACCAGGCACTAAAACCTGTGAAATATCATTCGCTACAAGAGTAGGCACAAATGCTAGACAAGAAATGGACAATATTCGTCCTTGAAAAACTAATATTTTGTTGGTTCAAAATCAACTATCACTCAAACCAAGTCACACATAATACAAACTGTTTAGAATTTAGATAGTTTGTCTTATATCAGCTGATCTATCAGCTGATAGTTGCAGTGATAGTAGTTTTAATTTTTCTGCTCAAAATTTTCAAGTTTATTTCAATATTATTGAAACTTTCGAAT